>NC_034175.2:80221680-80249180 GCF_002021735.2 Oncorhynchus kisutch | reverse complement strand
AGAAACCTGCTATAAGGTGCACAGTGGAGACAGTCTATGCAGGCTGACTATATTGACACGATGTCTGGCTGAGGTACAGCATCTCTGGATTATCCATCAATAACATAAACAGATCAGCCACAGCTGGATGAATGGAGACACTATAGACCATATCCAATCTGTCCTCCAAAGAAAGAAGAGGAAGAGAGAAGTAGAAGAGGAAGAGAGAAAACGGAAGAGAGGAGACAGAAGAGAACAAGCACATGAAAAGAACACAAGCAACACGTTCTTTTGTTGCACTTCTTGATTCAACCCGTAGCTCTTATAAAAGACCTGTCAAACCACAACTGCATGGCTCTGTGGCTGGCTGGCATATGGCTTACAGAGGGCTCAGTGGCTGGCTGGCATATGGCTTACAGAGGGCTCAGTGGCTGGCTGGCATATGGCTTACAGAGGGCTCAGTGGCTGGCTGGCATATGGCTTACAGAGGGCTCAGTGGCTGGCTGGCTGGCATATGGCTTACAGAGGGCTCAGTGGCTAGCTGGCTGGCATATGGCTTACAGAGGGCTCAGTGGCTAGCTGGCTGGCATATGGCTTACAGAGGGCTCTGTGGCTGGCTGGCATATGGCGTACAGAGGGCTCTGTGGCTGGCTGGCGTATGGCTTACAGAGGCCTCTGTGGCTGGCTGGCACATGGCTTACAGAGGGCTCAGTGGCTGGCTGGCATATGGCTTACAGAGGGCTCAGTGGCTGGCTGGCTGGCATATGGCTTACAGAGAGCTCTGTGGCTGGCTGGCATATGGCTTACAGAGGGCTCAGTGGCTGGCTGGCATATGGCTTACAGAGGGCTCAGTGGCTGGCTGGCTGGCATATGGCTTACAGAGGGCTCTGTGGCTGGCTGGCTGACATATGACTCGCAGAAGGCTCTGTGGCTGGCAAATGGCTTACAGAGGGCTCTGTGGCTGGCATATGGATAAAGAGAGATCTGTGGCTGGCTGGCTGGCTGGCGTATGGCTTGCAGAGGGCCCTGTGGCTGGCTGGCTGGCATATGACTCGCAGAAGGCTCTGTGGCTGGCAAATGGCTTACAGAGGGCTCTGTGGCTGGCATATGGCTTACAGAGGGCTCTGTGCCTGGTATACGGCTTATAGAGGGATCTGTGCCTGGATAAAGAGAGATCTGTGGCTGGCTGGCTTGCATTTGGCTTACAGAGGGCTCTATGGCTGGCTGTCTGGCATATGGCTTACAGAGGGCTTTGCGGCTAGCTGGTGTATGGCTTGCAGAGGGCTCTGTGGCTGGCCAGCAGGCATAATGCTTACAGAGGGCTCTGTAGCTGGCTGGCATAATGCTTACAGAGGGCTCTGTAGCTGGCTGGCATATGGCTTACAGAGGACTCAGTGGCTGGCTGGCTTGCATATGGCTTTACAGAGGGCTCTGTGGGTGGCTGGCTTTGCATATGGCTTTCAGTGGGCCCTGTGGCTGGCCAGCAGGCAGATTTCTTACAGAGTGCTCTGTGGCTGGCCGGATGACATATGGCTTACAGTGGGCCCTGTGGCTGGCTGGCTGGCATATGGCTTACGGAGGGCCCTGTGGCTGGCTGGCATATGGCTTACAGAGGGCTCTGTGGCTGGCTGGCACATGGCTTATAGAGTGCTCTGTGCCTGGCTGGCATATGGATAAAGAGAGCTCTGTGGCTGGCTGCCATATGGCTTACAGAGGGCTCTGTGGCTGGCTGGTAAATGGCTTACAGAGGGCTCTGTGGCTGGCTGGCGTATGGATTATGAGGGCTCTGTGGCTGGTTGGCATATGGCTTACAGAGGGCTCTGTGGTGGACTGGCATATGGTTAACAGAAGTCTGTAAATGAGGGGATGAGGGTAAAGAGTAGACAATCCAGTCCAGCAGCCCAGAGCTGACCAGATTGAACTCTAGACACATCAAACAAGACAAAATGGACCTTCAAATGTAGCAATGAATGTTTAAGACAGATGGGTAAAAGCAGGTAGCTGAGCTCCAGGATGTGGAGGTCTTAACAGACAAGGAGCCAACTGTCTGCGGCAGTAAGGAGCGCTGGAGTTGAGCATGGTTTGGAAGATTGATGATTGAGATGATGTTGGCAGTATGTGTGGAGGCCATGTCATGCACATGCTTGGATGCAGTTTCTCACTCACTGAGCTGCGCTACGTTAGATACATGAATACAGCTGTATCTCTGCACATCTATACAGCTGCACTACACAAATAAATGTACAACACTTTCAGTGAACAGGTACAGCTGGGTGCTGCTGGCCCAAATGTTTCCTGTAATGGTGAACACTTTCAGTGAACAGGTACAGCTGGGTGCTGCTGGCCCAAATGTTTCCTGTAATGGTGAACACTTCCAGTGAACAGGTACAGCTGGGTGCTGCTGGCCCAAATGTTTCCTGTAATGGTGAACACTTCCACGGAACAGGTACAGCTGGGTGCTGCTGGCCTAAATGTTTCCTGTAATGAAACTGACACCAGATCGAGCTGCAGTGACATAACATTTGGGTCTAAAAAAATAGGAGTCATTCCAGGTGAGAACCAGAACCCGGCACCAGAGGTTAGGGCGTTTTTCTAAACATCCTGAAGTTACCTTAGGAAACAGATGAGCATACTCAGTGTTGACGATAGGCGGTGCTCTAAGCAGGAAGCATGGGGTCATGGTAAGGTTGTAGATCAGGGGTCATAGGTAGAAGGAGCACCATGCTATGGTCCTGTCCACCTATCCTTCAACCCAGAAGTCTTCCTTCCTCTATCTGGACTACTATACAGCACAGAGGACAATACTGCCCAAAAAAAGGCAAAGTGCAGTAACTATAAATTTGGTCAATATGTTTGATCTATTGTAATGGCCAGGTATATTATCTGATTAATGTGGTATTTAGTTTCCTGACACAAGAACAAGCCAGTCGTTCAGAATAAGACATGAAGAATCAGAAATTGCTGTCTAGACTTGAAAAAGACTGAAGTCAGTCATGTTTTTACGTAGTTACAGCACTTTGTAGGGCAGTGTAGAAATGACGTGGTTGGTGGATGGATTAGAAAACAGGAACTTGGAGGTAGCAATGTAAGTATCTGAACAAGGGCTGGAGGAGTTTGTGAACTCTGGGGAGGTGGAGAGGTAGCCAATGGGACGGAACCCTCACTGCTCTGTGACTCCTCCCGTTTCTGCCTACACTCCAATGTGACAGGGGGGATGATGCTGTAGCCCCGCCCTCCTCGCTCTCGATTGGCTGCTGGATCCCAGGAGGTGTGGCTAGGAGTGATGGTGACACTGAGCTCTGCTTCGTTTGTGTAGTCAAAACAATCTGGGGTGTAACAACACAGGATGAGATGCTCTTAACAGCCACACCCATCAGCAGTCTACATGGTACAGCACTTATCATGGTCAGGAAATCAACCATGACATCTGACCACACACTGTACACGCCACTGGTGACGAGTGGGTTATAAATGACATGACATCTGACCACAGGGTTGCTGTCTCTAACCCTCTCTCTTCCAGGGTTAATGTGTACAGTAAGTGTTGCTGTGTGTACAGTAAGTGTTGCTGTGTCTCTAACCCTCTCTCTTCCAGGGTTAATGTGTACAGTAAGTGTTGCTGTCTCTAACCCTCTCTCTTCCAGGGTTAATGTGTACAGTAAGTGTTGCTGTGTGTACATTAAGTGTTGCTGTGTCTTACCCTCTCTCTTCCAGGGTTAATGTGTACAGTAAGTGTTGCTGTCTCTAACCCTCTCTCTTCCAGGGTTAATGTGTAAAGTAGGTGTTGCTGTGTGTACAGTAAGTGTTGCTGTGTCTTACCCTCTCTCTTCCAGGGTTAATGTGTACAGTAAGTGTTGCTGTCTCTAACCCTCTCTCTTCCAGGGTTAATGTGTACAGTAGGTGTTGCTGTCTCTAACCCTCTCTCTTCCAGGGTTAATGTGTACAGTAAGTGTTGCTGTCTCTAACCCTCTCTCTTCCAGGGTTAATGTGTACAGTAGGTGTTGCTGTCTCTAACCCTCTCTCTTCCAGGGTTAATGTGTACAGTAAGTGTTGCTGTCTCTAACCCTCTCTCTTCCAGGGTTAATGTGTACAGTAAGTGTTGCTGTCTCTAACCCTCTCTCTTCCAGGGTTAATGTGTACAGTAGGTGTTGCTGTCTCTAACCCTCTCTCTTCCAGGGTTAATGTGTACAGTAAGTGTTGCTGTGTGTACAGTAAGTGTTGCTGTGTGTACAGTAAGTGTTGCTGTGTCTTACCTTCCTCTTCCAGGGTTAATGTGTACAGTAAGTGTTGCTGTGTGTACAGTAAGTGTTGCTGTGTCTTACCTTCCTCTTCCAGGGTTAATGTGTACAGTAAGTGTTGCTGTCTCTAACCCTCTCTCTTCCAGGGTTAATGTGTACAGTACGTGTTGCTGTGTGTACAGTAAGTGTTGCTGTGTGTACAGTAAGTGTTGCTGTGTCTTACCCTCCCTCTTCCAGGGTTAATGTGTACAGTAAGTGTTGCTGTCTCTAACCCTCTCTCTTCCAGGGTTAATGTGTACAGTAAGTGTTGCTGTGTCTTACCCTCTCTCTTCCAGGGTTAATGTGTACGGTAAGTGTTGCTGTGTGTACAGTAAGTGTTGCTGTGTGTACAGTAAGTGTTGCTGTGTCTTACCCTCCCCTTCCAGGGTTAATGTGTACAGTAAGTGTTGCTGTGTGTACAGTAAGTGTCTCTTACCCTCCCTCTTCCAGCGGTGTCGTCTGATGGATGCGGCAGTGATGGCGGAGCGGGAGATGCGACTGACGGTTGGAGTGACATCCACCTGAAGGACCTTCCTGCCTCGCGTCTCGTCTGGAGCGTTGTCTGGCAGGGAACTCTTCATAGCGTTACCCAGCTAGCGGGAGCACAGGTCAGAGGTCAAATGGACTGGTCAACCAAACCCTAATGCTATCCCTAACTAACCTCAACTCCAAACCCGATGTCTGGCAGAAAACTGCTCATAGCAACCCCCAACTGGCAGGGGGAATAGAGGTTTGAGGTCACTAGACTAATAGATAGAGTTTCTGATGGAACAGTCTCAGCTCTATGGCTGTACAGGACTCTGGAAATGGGACCCTGGTACAGGACTCTGGAAACGGGACCCTGGTACAGGACTCTGGAAACGGGACCCTGGTACAGGACTCTGGAAACGGGACCCTGGTACAGGACTCTGGAAACGGGACCCTGGTACAGGACTCTGGAAACGGGACCCTGGTACAGGACTCTGGAAACGGGACCCTGGTACAGGACTCTGGAAACGGGACCCTGGGTTTATAGGCCAATGGGTTAGGTCTTACCAGTAGGGCTGAGTTTATAGGCCCATGGGTTAGGTCTTACCAGTAGGGGCTGAGTTTATAGGACCATGGGTTAGGTCTTACCAGTAGGGGCTGAGTTTATAGGACCATGGGTTAGGTCTTACCAGTAGGGGCTGAGTTTATAGGACCATGGGTTAAGTCTTACCAGTAGGGGCTGAGTTTATAGGACCATGGGTTAGGTCTTACCAGTAGGGGCTGAGTTTATAGGACCATGGGTTAGGTCTTACCAGTAGGGGCTGAGAGTAGAGTTCCAGCTGAGCTCTGTAGAGGATGTCTTCCAGAGCTTCCTTCCCCATCTCCCACTCGCCATTATATCTGTATGAGACAAAACACATACAAGAAAAAGTCGAACATCACTTCTAATCACCACGACAATGTCCAAGTCAACATCCAGGATGACCAGCCAGGTGTCCTGATGTCTGACTCTCACAGATAATGTAAATCTGTTATTAGAGCAGGGCTATGATTACTAGTCCATGGTAGAGTTCTGCCCCACCTGCAGCTTTTTATACCGCTGGCTTTCTGTTCTATTACCACCTGCAGGAAATGGTCCCAATCCAACCACAGTCATGCAACGTTGTTTTAGGCGTATGTGATGCAGCTCGCCTACCAGCCATGGTTCCAGCAATTTTGCACACTATAGGCAATATCAAAACGTGCAAAAATAACTTTGGTAGAGATACTCTGAATGATCGGCTATGAAAAGCCAACTGACATTTACTCCTGAGGTGCTGACCTGTTGCGCCCTCGACAACCACTGATTATTATTATTTGACCCTGCTGGTCATCTATGAACATTTGAACATCCTGGCCATGTTCTGTTATAATCTCCACCCGGCACAGCCAGAAGAGGACTGGCCACCGCTCATAGCCTGATTCCTCTCTAGGTTTCTTCCTAGGTTCTGGCCTTTCTACAGAGTTTTTCCTAGCCACCGTGCTTCTACACCTGCATTGCTTGCCGTTTGGGGTTTTAGGCTGGGTTTCTGGACAGCACTTTGAGATATCAGCTGATGTAAGAAGGGCTTTATAAATACATTTGATTTACTGGGCTATATCAGTTTGAAGAGAGCAGAGTTGGAGAGACTTGCACTTTCTCTTGAGCTATTTTATGTTTTAGGGATGGGACAAATATGGATGATCAATATTTATTTCCAAGGTAATGTAGTAAATTATCACATAATCATATTTAGGAAGTACATTTCCTTGGAAAGATAGCTGCCCCGTGCTTCTCTGCCCATGCGTAGGCTATAGCCTACTCTATTTCATTGAGACCACACATATACTCGACACACATGATCTGGCACGCCCAACTAGAAGAGGAGGTAGGCTACTTAAAGGGAAAATCCACCCAAAACCATTCATTCATTTAATTCAGTGTTAAATAATCAAATGAATTTATAAAGCCCTTCTTACATCAGCTGATGTCACAAAGTGCTGTACAGACACCCAGCCTAAAACCTTAAACAGCAAGCAATGCAGGTGTAGAAGCACGCTGGCTAATGGGTAAGGCTAATGCATACAAAGCAGAAATATTCTCATCCCAAATTTGTCTGACCACCCACTCCTGCCCGCATGAAACATGCTGACTGCACCGCAATGATCCCTGTCGCAATGATCCCGGGCCCTCTAGCCCAAAGCAAGTAAGAGAGAGGCAATCGTCACAGCAACCCGAAGGTCACATCGTCCTCCATTTGTAGTGGCAAATCGGTTCAAATATGACACGACCAGGAACTTTGTGAAAATCAAAGTAGACTTTTAATACAACAGTATCTTAAGCCGGAGCGGTCCGCGGAACACACACACTTTTTTCAGAGCCCTCGCTCTGAGTTATACACCTACCATATAAGTCCCTCCCATATGCAAATTAAGTTACATCCCAATCCGTACTTCCTGCTTGTTCAGCCCAACAACGCCCCCATCTGCTTTCCATTAGATCCTAATGGTGACAAGACCCTTGCTTTGTCCCTTCACTCAGCTTAATGCGTTCTCCTGTTTGTGTTTTATCTAGGGTCAGCAGACTGTGGGTCTCCCCTGTCATTCCTTCAGCGTGTTCATGTCCTAAGGATATATGAGTCATGTCTATTATCCATCAGTTGGTCATTTGGCTGACCCCCTCCTTCGTATATCCCTCTGACCTTTGTATGTCCAGCCATTTCTAGGCGTCTATGTGTCTGCATTCCTTTAGTGTTCCCAGCTGTTCCATACTCCCATGGTCTTTCTCTGCTTTCTGCCCTATACAATAGACAAGGCATTTTACCAGAACAGGAAATTAACCCATACATGTATCTTTCTCTTGTATTACTATAATCATGTATATGATTTTCTCCCACACATTCCACCATGCTATTACCATGTTTCCTGTGTCCTCTTTGTGCTGGAAGAAAACGTTTCCATGAAAAGCTATTTAGGGACAATATAGGTCCACAGACTGTAATATGAAGGTGTGTGTGTGGGAATGTGTGTGTGTGGTGGTGTGTGTGTGTGTGTGGGAATGTGTGTGTGGTGGTGTGTGTGTGTGTGTGTGGGAATGTGTGGGAATGTGTGTATGTGGTGGTGTGTGTGTGTATGGTGGTGTGTGTGTGTGTGGGAATGTGTGTGTATGGTGGTGTGTATGTGTGTGTGGGAATGTGTGTGTGCCTGTTTCATGTACTGTATGATGTCAGATCCACCTCCAGTAAAAATATGTTACTCCGATCTACAACACAACCTGTCATGTTGAGTTACTCTGATCTACAACACAATAACCCATAATGACAGTTTTTAGAACCCAATGGTCACAGACAGAGGTCCTCTGTGGAGATGGGAGAACCTTCCAGAAGGACAACCATCTCTGCAGAACACCACCAATTAGGCCTTTATGGTAGAGTGGCCAGACAGAAGCCACCCCTCAGTAAAAGGCACATGACAGCCCGTTTGGAGTTTGCCAAAAGGCACCTAAAGGACTCTCAGACCATGAGAAACAAAATTCTCTGGTCTGATGAAACCAAGATTGAACTATTTGGCCTGAATGCCAAGCATCACGTCTGGTGGAAACCTGGCACCATCCCTACGGTGGGGATGTTTTTCAGGGTCAAGGGAAAGATGAACAGAGAGATCCTTGATTATAACCTGCTCCAGAGTGTTCAGGACCTCAGACTGGGGCGAAGGTTCGACTTCCACAGGACAACGACCACACAGCCAAGACAAGATTGGCTTCGGGACAGTACTCAATGTCCTTGAGAGGCCCAGCCAGAGCCCGAACGAACATCTCTGGAGACACCTGACAATAGCTGTGTAGCAACACTCCCCATCCAACCTGACAGAACTCGAGAGGATCTGCTGAGAAGAAATGGAGAAATTCCAAATACAGGTGTGCCAAGCTTGTAGCGTCATACCTAAGAAGACTGGAGGCTGTAATCACTGCCAACGGTGCTTCAACAAAGTACTGAGTAAAGGGTCTGAATACTTATGTAAATATGATTTCAGATTTATTAATTTTTAATTATTTTTGCAAAAATGGCTAAAAACCTGTTTTTGCTTTGTCATTATGGTGTAGTGTATAGATTGATGAGGGGGAAAAACTATTGAATCTATCTTAGAATAAGGCTGTAAAGTAACAAAATGTGGAAAAAGTCAAGGGGTCTGAATACTTTCCGTATGCACTGTATCACAGTTTTTGTAAAGCGATTTAAAATCTTTTGAATTAATCAAGACAACGAATGAAAAAGCCAGGGAGGCGTGTATAGAGTTAGATTACTAATAGGGCTGCGCCCCTCTTTCTGTGGTTATGGTTCCTGGAACTGACACGGCCACTAATTCTTTGCAACAAATTTCAAACTTTGAATAGCTACAAAATCTCAGGTGAGAACCATCAAACACTGTATACAAAGTGCCCCCTATTACATTCTAACTATATACAGTGGGGCAAAAAAGTATTTAGTCAGCCACCAATTGTGCAAGTTCTCCCACTTTAAAAGATGAGAGAGGCCTGTAATTTTCACCATAGGTACAGTTCAACTATGACAGACAAAATGAGAAAAAATTATCCAGAAAATCACATTGTAGGATTTTGAATTAATTTATCTGCAAATTATGGTGGAAAATAAGAATTTGGTCAACAACTAAAGTTTCGCAATACTTTGTTATATACCCTTTGTTGGTAATTTGAAGTCAACGACATTCAGAAAGACTGATATGAGGTAATAACAATTGATTGTTATTGATGTAAGAGATATTTATATCTTTAGAGTTTAAGTCGGGAGATAGTAACTTGTTAAATAACTTTTCCTGTGGTGCCCCAAGACTGCTAACGAGTTAATTGTTACACGATTAACTAAATCACGTAAAAATTAAACATAATAATTGATTTGATAAAATAACAGTCATCACATTAATGGTAGTAAAGACAACATATTGGAGCCTCATGCTGCGAATCTAAGATTGAATTTAACATGAAGGCCTCATTCTGTCTAAGAAATTGAAAAGCAGATTACATAACACACCATTGGAGCTCTAGACAGGAATTGTTGGGTGTGTTGCCTTTGAAAAAGATATGGAGGTTGCAACCGTGTTGTTCTCTGACAGTGGGTTAGTTATTACATGTCTAGTGCTAGGACGTGATACAACCATTTTGTCTCTCGCATTTCAGGAGCGAGTAGACTCGGTCATTATTCATTTCTTGAGCGAGGACATAGGGCCAGCCGATTGCAATTTGAGTAGATATTAGCTTGACCAAGAGAGTAATTCTCTCTCCATCTTTCGCGCTTCAGTTGTGCGAGTAGAAAAACATGTTACCGCCCTCTGACGGCCCTGAATTATTCTGAACCGTCTCAGTGCAGCTCCTTCCAATAGGGCGCTTTCCCTTTAATTCCCAATTAAATAGCCAGCATCAGCTGCGCAAAAGGGGGGTTGTGATGGAGACGTGAATGAGGATGTGTTCAACCCTCAGTTCCGGAGCGTCTCTATTCCGTTGTTTTGTTGCCGTTAAACGTGTTTTGTAGCCTAAGAGAGTTTACCCAGGATCGGATCCACTCTTTGCGTCCGTGGACTACACCTCTCCGTTCTTCGTGGCCTTTCTCCGCTGGAGATCTATTGGCGGATTGGATTGTCTGACTGACCGACTGACTACAACCTTTTTGTATACAGCATTTCATTTGTTTTGATGTGATGTATACTGTGATGATTTAGTAAGAGTTGATACGCTTTAAAGTTCTGTGGTAAAATAATTGTTATATTGATTGTATGATTAATACTGGGTTTATGCTACACGGAATGAACGGACAAACATTGCGTGACTAAGGTCACGGGAGTTCCCTGAACTCCTTTACCGGGCTGGACTCTTTTTAGGCCCGAGGTACGGGACATTTCTAGAAGAACCAGAACTCATATATTATTATATATGTGTGCGTAATCATTGAGGTTGCTAATACAACCCACGCAAAATAATATAGTTGTTTTTGAAGTTCTTTCCAATGTTTTAAGGGTTTATGAAAAGTTTATTTCCACACAGAAATGCCGATCAAGCAAAAGTCATATCGTTTGTCCCCAGGAAAGCTAATCATTCAAAAGGGACTCATTAATGATATGTTAACACAAGATATAATAGAACGTTCCTCCTCTCCCTGGGCTGCTCCTGTTGTCCTCATCCCAAAAAAGACTGGTGGTCTTAGATTTTGTGTGGACTATAGGAAGACCAACAATGTTTCCCAGACTGATGCCTATCCTCTTCCTACCATCCACGAGATCCTGGAGTCATTGTCTGGCGCTGTTGTGTTCACTACCCTTGACCTCAATAGTGGTTATTGGCAGGTTGAGATGGACCAGGAAAGCAAGGACAAGACTGCTTTTGTCTGTGCTGAGGGCTTGTTTTCCTTTAAGGTGATGCCCTTTGGATTAAAGAATGCCCCTGCCACTTTCCAAAGACTCATGGAGATTGCGTTAGGTGAGCTCAAAGGGAAGATCTGTTTCGTCTACCTGGACGATATAATTATCTACTCCCAGAACAGAGAACAACACTTTCAAGATCTTCAAGCAGTGTTGGACAAGCTAAGAGAAGCTGGTCTGACCTTGAATATGAAGAAGAGCAACTTCCCTGAAGTTCCTTGGCCATATTGTGTCTTTTGACGGCATTCATGTGGATCCTGAAAAGACAAAGGCTGTACAAGACTTCCCTGTGCCAACCACACTCAAGGCCCTTCAAAGGTTCCTTGGGATGGCTGGATGGTACCATCGGTTTGTGTCGAACTTCTCCCAGGTGGCAGAAACCCTCAACGCGTTGAAGCGAAAAGGAGCGAAATTCCTATGGACGGCAGAGTGCCAGACCTCCTTTGAAACCTTAAAACGACACCTCCCATTTTAGGTCATCCCAACTTTGATTGCCCTTTTGTTGTTTACACTGATGCAAGTTCATGTTGGACTTGGTGCTGTCCTAGTCCAACAGACTGGACTTGGCACTGAAGAAGTGCCAGCGTTCGCCAGTCGGACATTGAATGGAGCAGAACGGAATTACTCCACAACCGAGCAAGATTGCCTTGCAGTTGTCTGGGCTTTGGAAAAGTGGAGGTACTACCTGGAGGGAAGACACTTCACTGTGGTCACTGACCATTCCTCCCTTGTGTGGGTGTTCAAGACCAACAAACCAAGTACCAGACTCATAAGATGGGCTCTACGGTTGCAAGAGTTCACCTTTGCAGTAGAATACAGGAAAGGAAAATACAACACTGTTCCAGATGCCTTGTCCAGAGCTCCTGCTTGTGATAACGGTGGCCCTCATCTTACATGTGCTACTGTCCTGTCAAGCAGTCGAGACTCACCCAAAACTGACTTTCCCATCTCTGATGAGGCCATATGAAAAGCCCAACAGGATGATCCAGAAGTACAGGCTTTGTACCAGACTATCCTGGAAGATGGAGAAAAGATGGTCAATCCTACCACAAAGCTGACCATCATTGAAGACAAAGTCTACCGAGTTGTACAACTACCTCACAGAACACTCTACCAAATGTACATACCTGAAACTCTACGCCTTCAACTGCTTCAACATTTCCACGAAGACCCATTAGCTGGTCATTTGGGCAGGTTCAAAACCTACAAGCGGTTGCAAGCATTACTGTACTGGCCACATCTGAGCATGGATGTGAAGTCACACATCCGAAACTGTCAGGTTTGTCAAATGTACAAACCAGAAGGTAGAAAGCCTGCTGGCAAGTTGCAGCAAACGGTGGTTACCTGACCTTGGGAAATGTTAGGAGTGGATTTGATGGGTCCATTTCCTAGAAGCTCCAATCAGTATGTGTACATGCTTGTTTTTGTTGATTACTATTCAAAGTGGGTGGAGCTCTTTTCCCTGCGTCAGGCCACAGCAAGGACCGTGTCTAACATCCTTACGAACATGATCCAGGCTCGACTCAAGCAGAAGAGAAATTATGATAAGAACAGAGACATGCAGTTCCAGTTTCGTGATCGGGTGTGGCTTCGCTCTCATCCTTACTCGAAAGCTGAACAATTCTTCTTGGCCAAGCTCGCTCCTAAATGGCAAGGACCATATAGGATTGTGGAGCAGATGGGCCCTTTGAACTCCCGAGTGGTGAAAGAGGACACAGGTGAAGATATGCACGTTGTTCATGTCTCACGCCTTAAGGCCTGTTACCCCTCGGCTGAGGAATTGGAGGCGATTGAGCGCCGCAAGGTCTTGGATATCTTTGAAGAGGAAAGTGAGGAGGAAACCTTTCTCGGTTTCCCCAACCAAAATGTACCTTCCAGGGCAATGGTCGGCTTTTTCCAGGGGAGGGGGTGTGTGACGGCCCTGAATTATTCTGAACCGTCTCAGTGCAGCTCCTTCCAATAGGGCGCTTTCCCTTTAATTCCCAATTAAATAGCCAGCATCAGCTGCGCAAAAGGGGGGTTGTGATGGAGACGTGAATGAGGATGTGTTCAACCCTCAGTTCCCAACGCTTCTCTATCCCGCAGTTTTTTTTGCCTAAATATTAATAAATTATTATATGTGTGTAATCATTGATGTTGCTAATACAACCCACGCAAAAGAATATAGTTGTTTTTGAAGTTCTTTCCAATGTTTTAAGGGTTTATGAAAAGTTTATTTCCATCCTGACTTTTACATAAGTCCTTTGTATTGGTGTAGACTTGACGGACCAGATGGGACTCATTCCCTCCCAAACCAAAAGGAGAAACCAATGTTTTCTCTGGTAGGCACAACCTACCTGGCACCCCTATAAATAATAACCTTAAGTCAAAACCGTTACAGCGCTTTCCGGTAATCTGAAAAATTATCAGCGAAAGAGTTTGAATGTAAGACGTAATTAGTAAAACAGTTCCCTTGTTGAAGGGGGTCCTATGTTGTGCTTGAAAGTGAGGTTTCTGTACAAACAGGATTAGCTTGTACGAGATGCTAAAGCTAACAAAGGGAGAGCAGCCATTTTTTATCCCTTTGTTCACAAGGCAACACAATGTGCCTTAGAAAGCGGAAGTTCCGCCACCTTTGGACTCCCGTTTGATTTCAGCTTTCTGCGATCAGTGACCCCTAGTGGTGAAGAATCGTCAGTAATATTTTTTTATGTTAAGGTTAGGGTTAATAATAGATATAGTAGGGTTAGGGTTAATGACAGATGTAGTAGGGTTAATGATAGATATAGTAGGGTTAGGGTTAATGATAGTTGTAGTAGGGTTAGGGTTAATGATATATATAGTAGGGTTAGGGTTAATGCTAGATATAGTAAGGTTAATGATAGATGTAGTAGGGTTAGGGATAATGATAGATGTAGTAGGTTTAATGATAGATGTAGTAGGGTTAATGATATATATAGTAGGGTTAATGATAGATGTAGTAGGGTTAATGGTGTATATATATATATATATATATATAGTAGGGTTAGGGTTATTGATAGATATAGTAGGGTTAGGGTTAACGATAGATGTAGTAGGGTTAACGATAGATGTAGTAGGGTTAATGATAGATGTAGTAGGGTTAATGATAGATGTAGTAGGGTTAATGATAGATGTAGTAGGGTTAATGATAGATGTAGTAGGGTTAATGATAGATGTAGTAGGGTTAATGATAGATGTAGTAGGGTTAATGATATATATAGTAGGGTTAGGGTTAATGACAGATATAGTAGGGTTAGGGTTAATGATAGATATTTTAGGGTTAGGGTTAATGATAGGTA
The DNA here is from genome assembly GCF_002021735.2 of Oncorhynchus kisutch. NCBI lineage: Eukaryota > Metazoa > Chordata > Actinopteri > Salmoniformes > Salmonidae > Oncorhynchus > Oncorhynchus kisutch. The sequence continues at coordinate 80,234,710 of NC_034175.2, read as the reverse complement.
TAGTAGGGTTAATGATATGTATAGTAGGGTTAATGATATATATAGTAGGGTTGATGATATATATAGTAGGGTTAGGGCTAATGATAGATGTAGTAGGGTTAATGATATATTATGGTAGGGTTAGGGTTAATGATATATATGGTAGGGTTAGGGTTAATGATAGATGTAGTAGGGTTAATGATATATGTAGTAGGGTTAGAGTTAATGATAGATATAATGATAGATGTATTAGGGTTAATGATAGATGTAGTAGGGTTAATGATAGATGTAGTAGGGTTAATGATAGATGTAGTAGGGTTAATGATAGATGTAGTAGGGTTAATGATAGATGTAGTAGGGTTAGAGTTAATGATAGATGTAGTAGGGTTAATGACAGATAGTAGGGTTAATGATAGATATAGTAGGGTTAATGATAGATATAGTAGGGTTAATGATAGATGTAGTAGGGTTAATGATAGATATAGTAGGGTTAATGATAGATGTAGTAGGGTTAATGATAGATGTAGTAGGGTTAATGATAGATGTAGTAGGGTTAATGATAGATGTAGTAGGGTTAATGATAGAATAGATGTAGTAGGGTTAGGGTTAATGATAGATGTAGTAGGGTTAGAGTTAATGATAGATGTAGTAGGGTTAATGATAGATATAGTAGGGTTAATGATAGATGTAGTAGGGTTAATGATAGATGTAGTAGGGTTAATGATAGATGTAGTAGGGTTAATGATAGATGTAGTAGGGTTAATGATAGATGTAGTAGGGTTAGGGTTAATGATAGATGTAGTAGGGTTAGAGTTAATGATAGATGTAGTAGGGTTAATGATAGATGTAGTAGGGTTAATGACAGATAGTAGGGTTATTGATAGATGTAGTAGGGTTAATAATAGATGTAGTAGGGTTAATGACAGATAGTAGGGTTAATGATAGATGTAGTAGGGTTAATGATAGATGTAGTAGGGTTAATGATAGATGTAGTAGGGTTAGAGTTAATGATAGATGTAGTAGGGTTAATGACAGATAGTAGGGTTATTGATAGATGTAGTAGGGTTAATAATAGATATAGTAGGGTTAATGATAGATGTAGTAGGGTTAGGGTTAATGATAGATATAGTAGGGTTAATGATAGATATAGTAGGGTTAATGATAGATATAGTAGGGTTAATGATAGATGTAGTAGGGTTAATGATAGATGTAGTAGGGTTAATGATAGATGTAGTAGGGTTAATGATAGATGTAGTAGGGTTAATGATAGATGTAGTAGGGTTCGAGTTAATGATAGATGTAGTAGGGTTAATGACAGATAGTAGGGTTATTGATAGATGTAGTAGGGTTAATAATAGATGTAGTAGGGTTATTGATAGATGTAGTAGGGTTAATAATAGATATAGTAGGGTTAATGATAGATGTAGTAGGGTTAATGATAGATGTAGTAGAGTTAATGATAGATGTAGTAGGGTTCGAGTTAATGATAGATGTAGTAGGGTTAATGACAGATAGTAGGGTTATTGATAGATGTAGTAGGGTTATTGATAGATGTAGTAGGGTTAATAATAGATATAGTAGGGTTAATAATAGATATAGTAGGGTTAATGATAGATGTAGTAGGGTTAGGGTTAATGATAGATATAGTAGGGTTAATGATAGATATAGTAGGGTTAATGATAGATATAGTAGGGTTAATGATAGATATAGTAGGGTTAATGATAGATGTAGTAGGGTTAATGATAGATGTAGTAGGGTTAATGATAGATGTAGTAGGGTTAATGATAGATGTAGTAGGGTTAATAATAGATATAGTAGGGTTAATGATAGATGTAGTAGGGTTAATGATAGATGTAGTAGAGTTAATGATAGATGTAGTAGGGTTCGAGTTAATGATAGATGTAGTAGGGTTAATGACAGATAGTAGGGTTATTGATAGATGTAGTAGGGTTAATAATAGATATAGTAGGGTTAATAATAGATATAGTAGGGTTAATGATAGATGTAGTAGGGTTAGGGTTAATGATAGATATAGTAGGGTTAATGATAGATATAGTAGGGTTAGAGTTAATGATAGATGTAGTAGGGTTAATGACAGATAGTAGGGTTAATGACAGATAGTAGGGTTATTGATAGATGTAGTAGGGTTAATAATAGATGTAGTAGGGTTAATGATAGATATAGTAGGGTTAATGATAGATATAGTAGGGTTAATGATAGCTGTAATAGGGTTAATGATAGATGTAGTATGGTTAAAGATAGATGTAGTAGGGTTAGGGTTAATGATAGATATAGTAGGGTTAGGGTTAATGATAGATATAGTAGGGTTAATGATAGATGTAGTAGGGTTAGGGTTAATGATAGATGTAGTAGGGTTAGGGTTAATGATAGATGTAGTAGGGTTAGGGTTAATGATAGATGTAGTAGGGTTAGGGTTAATGATAGATGTACTAGGGTTAGGGTTAATGATAGATGTAGTAGGGTTAGGGTTAATGATAGATGTAGTAGGGTTAGGGTTAATGATAGATGTAGTAGGGATAGGGTTAATGATAGATGTAGTAGGGTTCATGATAGATGTAGTAGGGTTAATGATAGATGTAGTAGGGTTAATGATATATGTAGTAGGGTTAATGATAGATGTAGTAGGGTTAATGATAGATGTAGTAGGGTTAATGATAGATGTAGTAGGGTTAATGATAGATGTAGTAGGGTTAATGATAGATGTAATAGGGTTAATGATAGATGTAGTAGGGTTAATGATAGATGTAGTAGGGTTAATGATAGATGTAGTAGGGTTAATGATAGATGTAGTAGGGTTAATGATAGATGTAGTAGGGTTAATGATAGATGTAGTAGGGTTAATGATAGATGTAGTAGGGTTAATGATAGATGTAGTAGGGTTAATGATAGATGTAGTAGGGTTAAGGATAGATGTAGTAGGGTTAATGATAGATGTAGTAGGGTTAAGGATAGATGTAGTAGGGTTAATGATAGATGTAGTAGGGTTAATGATAGATGTAGTAGGGTTAATGATAGATGTAGTAGGGTTAATGATAGATGTAGTAGGGTTAATGATAGATGTAGTAGGGTTAATGATAGATGTAGTAGGGTTAATGACAGATGTAGTAGGGTTAATGATAGATGTAGTAGGGTTAATGACAGATGTAGTAGGGTTAATGATAGATGTAGTAGGTTAGGGTTAATGATAGATGTAGTAGGTTAGGGTTAATGATAGATGTAGTAGGTTAGGGTTAATGATAGATGTAGTAGGTTAGGGTTAATGATAGATGTAGTAGGGTTAATGATAGATATCGTAGGGTTAGGGTTAATGATAGATGTAGTAGGGTTAATGGTGTATATATATATATATATATATATATATATAGTAGGGTTAGGGTTATTGATAGATATAGTAGGGTTAGGGTTAATGATAGATGTAGTAGGGTTAACGATAGATGTAGTAGGGTTAATGATAGATGTAGTAGGGTTAATGATAGATGTAGTAGGGTTAATGATAGATGTAGTAGGGTTAATGATAGATGTAGTAGGGTTAATGATAGATGTAGTAGGGTTAATGATAGATGTAGTAGGGTTAATGATAGATGTAGTAGGGTTAATGATAGATGTAGTAGGGTTAATGATATATATAGTAGGGTTAGGGTTAATGACAGATATAGTAGGGTTAGGGTTAATGATAGATATTTTAGGGTTAGGGTTAATGATAGGTATAGTAGGGTTAATGATATGTATAGTAGGGTTAATGATATATATAGTAGGGTTGATGATATATATAGTAGGGTTAGGGCTAATGATAGATGTAGTAGGGTTAATGATATATTATGGTAGGGTTAGGGTTAATGATATATATGGTAGGGTTAGGGTTAATGATAGATGTAGTAGGGTTAATGATATATGTAGTAGGGTTAGAGTTAATGATAGATATAATGATAGATGTATTAGGGTTAATGATAGATGTAGTAGGGTTAATGATAGATGTAGTAGGGTTAATGATAGATGTAGTAGGGTTAATGATAGATGTAGTAGGGTTAATGATAGATGTAGTAGGGTTAGGGTTAATGATAGATGTAGTAGGGTTAGGGTTAATGATAGATATAGTAGGGTTAATGATAGATATAGTAGGGTTAATAATAGATATAGTAGGGTTAATGATAGATGTAGTAGGGTTAGGGTTAATGATAGATATAGTAGGGTTAATGATAGATATAGTAGGGTTAGTGATAGATATAGTAGGGTTAATGATAGATGTAGTAGGGTTAATGATATATGTAGTAGGGTTAGAGTTAATGATAGATATAATGATAGATGTATTAGGGTTAATGATAGATGAAGTAGGGTTAATGATAGATGTAGTAGGGTTAATGATAGATGTAGTAGGGTTAATGATAGATGTAGTAGGGTTAGAGTTAATGATAGATGTAGTAGGGTTAATGACAGATAGTAGGGTTATTGATAGATGTAGTAGGGTTAATAATAGATATAGTAGGGTTAATGATAGATGTAGTAGGGTTAGGGTTAATGATAGATGTAGTAGGGTTAGGGTTAATGATAGATATAGTAGGGCTAATGATAGATATAGTAGGGTTAATAATAGATATAGTAGGGTTAATGATAGATGTAGTAGGGTTAGGGTTAATGATAGATATAGTAGGGTTAATGATAGATATAGTAGGGTTAGTGATAGATATAGTAGGGTTAATGATAGATGTAGTAGGGTTAATGATAGATGTAGTAGGGTTAATGATAGATGTAGTAGGGTTAATGATAGATGTAGTAGGGTTAATGATAGATGTAGTAGGGTTAATGATAGATGTAGTAGGGTTAATGATAGATGTAGTAGGGTTAATGATAGATGTAGTAGGGTTAATGATAGATGTAGTAGGGTTAATGATAGATGTAGTAGGGTTAATGACAGATGTAGTAGGGTTAATGATAGATGTAGTAGGTTAGGGTTAATGATAGATGTAGTAGGTTAGGGTTAATGATAGATGTAGTAGGTTAGGGTTAATGATAGATGTAGTAGGGTTAATGATAGATATCGTAGGGTTAGGGTTAATGATAGATGTAGTAGGGTTAGGGTGAATGATAGATATAGTAGGGTTAATGATAGGTGTAGTAGGGTTAATGATAGATGTAGTAGGGTTAAGGTTAATGATAGATGTAGTAGGGTTAATGATAGATGTAGTAGGGTTAATGATAGATGTAGTAGGGTTAAGGTTAATGATAGATGTAGTAGGGTTAAGGTTAATGATAGATGTAGTAGGGTTAAGGTTAATGATAGATGTAGTAGGGTTATTGATAGATGTAGTAGGGTTATTGATAGATGTAGTAGGGTTAATGATAGATATAGTAGGGTTAATGATAGATGTAGTATGGTTAATGATTGATGTAGTAGGGTTAATGATTGATGTAGTAGGGTTAATGATTGATGTAGTAGGGTTAATGATAGATGTAGTAGGGTTAATGATAGATGTAGTAGGGTTAATGATAGATGTAGTAGGGTTAGGGTTAATGATAGATGTAGTAGGGTTAGGGTGAATGATAGATATAGTAGGGTTAATGATAGGTTGTAGTAGGGTTATTGATAGATGTAGTAGGGTTATTGATAGATGTAGTAGGGTTAATGATATATATAGTAGGGTTAATGATAGATGTAGTAGGGTTATTGATAGATGTAGTAGGGTTATTGATAGATGTAGTAGGGTTAATGATATATATAGTAGGGTTAATGATAGATGTAGTATGGTTAATGATTGATGTAGTAGGGTTAATGATAGATGTAGTAGGGTTAATGATAGATGTAGTAGGGTTAATGATAGATGTAGTAGGGTTAATGATAGATGTAGTAGGGTTAATGATAGATGTAGTAGGGTTAATGATAGATGTAGTAGGGTTAATGATAGATGTAGTAGGGTTAATGATAGATGTAGTAGGGTTAATGATAGATGAGTAGGGTTAATGATAGATGTAGTAGGGTTAATGATAGATATAGTAGGGTTAATGATAGCTGTAATAGGGTTAATGATAGATATAGTAGGGTTAATGATAGCTGTAATAGGGTTAATGATAGATGTAGTAGGGTTAGGGTTAATGATAGATATAGTAGGGTTAATGATAGATATAGTAGGGTTAGGGTTAATGATAGATATAGTAGGGTTAATGATATAGTAGGGTTAATGATATAGTAGGGTTAATGATAGATATAGTAGGGTTAATGATAGATGTAGTAGGGTTAGGGTTAATGATAGATGTAGTAGGGTTAGGGTTAATGATAAATGTAGTAGGGTTAGGGTTAATGATAGATGTAGTAGGGTTAGGGTTAATGATAGATGTAGTAGGGTTAGGGTTAATGATATATGTAGTAGGGTTAGGGTTAATGATAGATGTAGTAGGGTTAGGGTTAATGATAGATGTAGTAGGGTTAGGGTTAATGATAGATATAGTAGGGTTAGGGTTAATGATAGATGTAGTAGGGTTAGGGTTAATGATAGATATAGTAGGGTTAATGATAGATATAGTAGGGTTAATGATAGATGTAGTAGGGTTAGGGTTAATGATAGATGTAGTAGGGTTAGGGTTAATGATAGATATAGTAGGGTTAGGGGTTAATGATAGATATAGTAGGGTTAGGGTTAATGATAGATGTAGTAGGGTTAGGGTTAATGATAGATGTAGTAGGGTTAGGGTTAATGATAGATGTAGTAGGGTTAGGGTTAATGATAGATGTAGTAGGGTTAGGGTTAATGATAGATGTAGTAGGGTTAGGGTTAATGATAGATATAGTAGGGTTAGGGTTAATGATAGATGTAGTAGGGTTAGGGTTAATGATAGATATAGTAGGGTTAATGATAGATGTAGTAGGGTTAGGGTTAATGATAGATGTAGTAGGGTTAGGGTTAATGATAGATATAGTAGGGTTAGGGTTAATGATAGATGTAGTAGGGTTAGGGTTAATGATAGATGTAGTAGGGTTGGTTAGGGTTAGGTTATGATAGATGTAGTAGGGTTAGGGTTAATGATAGATGTAGTAGGGTTAGGGGTTAATGATAGATGTAGTAGGGTTAGGGTTAATGATAATGTAGTAGGGTTAGGGTTAATGATAGATTAGTAGGGTTAGGGTTAATGATAGATGTAGTAGGGTTAGGGTTAATGATAGAATAGTAGGGTTAATGATAGATATAGTAGGGTTAATGATAGATATAGTAGGGTTAATGATAGATATAGTAGGGTTAATGCATAGATGTAGTTAGGGTTAGGGTTAATGATAGATATAGTAGGGTTAATGATAGATATAGTAGGGTTAGGGTTAATGATAGATATAGTAGGGTTAATGATAGATATAGTAGGGTTAATGATAGATGTAGTAGGGTTAATGATATATGTAGTAGGGTTAATGATAGATATAGTAGGGTTAGGGTTAATGATAGATATAGTAGGGTTAGGGTTAATGATAGATATAGTAGGGTTAGGGTTAATGATAGATATAGTAGGGTTAGGGTTAATGATAGATATAGTAGGGTTAGGGTTAATGATAGATGTAGTAGGGTTAATGATAGATATAGTAGGGTTAATGATAGATATAGTAGGGTTAGGGTTAATGATAGATATAGTAGGGTTAGGGTTAATGATAGATGTAGTAGGGTTAGGGTTAATGATAGATGTAGTAGGGTTAGGGTTAATGATAGATGTAGTAGGGTTAGGGTTAATGATAGATGTAGTAGGGTTAGGGTTAATGATCGATATAGTAGGGTTAATGATAGATATAGTAGGGTTAATGATAGATATAGTAGGGTTAATGATAGATATAGTAGGGTTAGGGTTATTGATAGATCTAGTAGGGTTAATGATAGATCTAGTAGGGTTAATGATAGATCAAGTAGGGTTAATGATAGATCGAGTAGGGTTAATGATAGATCGAGTAGGGTTAATGATAGATCGAGTAGGGTTAATGATAGATCGAGTAGGGTTAATGATAGATCTAGTAGGGTTAATGATAGCTCTAGTAGGGTTAATGATAGATCTAGTAGGGTTAATGATAGATCTAGTAGGGTTAATGATAGATCTAGTAGGGTTAATGATAGATGTAGTAGGGTTAATGATAGATGTAGTAGGGTTAATAATAGATGTAGTAGGGTTAATGATAGATGTCGTAGGGTTAATAATACTTACATGGCATGGTACACGGCGGTAAGCATCTGGACCATGAACTCTGGGTCCAGGACCACACGGTTACACGGCTCTCTCCACACTTTCTGCTGCTGCTGCGGGAAACCACATACACACAACCTGGAGAGAGGAGACACAGAGTCACGAAACCACACACAACCTGGAGAGAGACAGGATACCACACACAACCTGGACAGAGGAGACACAGAGTCAGGAAACCACACACAACCTGGACAGAGGAGACACAGAGTCAGGAAACCACACACAACCTGGAGAGAGGAGACACAGAGTCAGGAAACCACACACAACCTGGAGAGAGGAGACAGAGTCAGGATACCACACACAACCTGGACAGAGACAGGAAACCACAAACAACCTGGACAGAGACAGGAAACCACAAACAACCTGGACAGACACAGGAAACCACAAACAACCTGGACCAGAGACAGGAAACCACACACAACCTGGACAGACACAGGAAACCACACACAACCTGGAGAGGAGACACAGAGTCAGGCATCAATGATCATGAGGAAGGTGAGGGATCAGCCCAGAACTACACGGCAGGACCTGGTCAATGACCTGAAGAGAGCTGGGACCACAGTCTCAAAGAAAACCATTAGTAACACACGTCATGGATTAAAATCCTGCAGCGCACGCAAGGTCTCCCTGCTCAAGCCAGCGCATATCCAGGCCCGTCTGAAGTTTACCAATGAGCATGCGTGTACATAGGGGTACGTGCGTGTACATATGGGTACGTGTCTGTACATATGGGTACGTGTCTGTACATATGGGAATATGTATATATGGGTACATGTATGTATATATGGGTACATGTATGTATATATGGGTATATGCATGTATATATGGGTACATGCATGTATATATGGGTACATGCATGCATATATGGGTACATGCATGTATATATGGGTACATGCATGTATATATGGGTACATGCATGTATATATGGGTACATGCATGTATATATGGGTACATGCATGTATATATGGGTACATGCATGTGTATATGGGTACATGTATGTATATATGGGTACATGTATGTATATATGGGTACATGTATGTATATATGGGTACATGTATGTATATATGGGTACATGTATGTATATATGGGTACATATATGTATATATGGGTACATATATGTACAGTGCCTTGCGAAAGTATTCGGCCCCCTTGAACTTTGCGACCTTTTGCCACATTTCAGGCTTCAAACATAAAGATATAAAACTGTATTTTTTTGTGAAGAATCAACAACAAGTGGGACACAATCATGAAGTGGAACGACATTTATTGGATATTTCAAACTTTTTTAACAAATCAAAAACTGAAAAATGAGGCGTGCAAAATTATTCAGCCCCTTTACTTTCAGTGCAGCAAACTCTCTCCAGAAGTTCAGTGAGGATCTCTGAATGATCCAATGTTGACCTAAATGACTAATGATTATAAATACAATCCACCTGTGTGTAATCAAGTCTCCGTATAAATGCACCTGCACTGTGATAGTCTCAGAGGTCCGTTAAAAGCGCAGAGAGCATCATGAAGAACAAGGAACACACCAGGCAGGTCCGAGATACTGTTGTGAAGAAGTTTAAAGCCGGATTTGGATACAAAAAGATTCACCCAAGCTTTAAACATCCCAAGGAGCACTGTGCAAGCGATAATATTGAAATGGAAGGAGTATCAGACCACTGCAAATCTACCAAGACCTGGCCGTCCCTCTAAACTTTCAGCTCATACAAGGAGAAGACTGATCAGAGATGCCATGATCACTCTGGATGAACTGCAGAGATCTACAGCTGAGGTGGGAGACTCTGTCCATAGGACAACAATCAGTCGTATATTGCACAAATCTGGCCTTTATGGAAGAGTGGCAAGAAGAAAGCCATTTCTTAAAGATATCCACAAAAAGTGTTGTTTAAAGTTTGCCACAAGCCACCTGGGAGACACACCAAACATGTGGAAGAAGGTGCTCTGGTCAGATGAAACCAAAATTGAACTTTTTGGCAACAATGCAAAACGTTATGTTTGGCGTATAAGCAACACAGCTCATCACCCTGAACACATCATCCCCACTGTCAAGCATGGTGGTGGCAGCATCATGGTTTGGGCCTGCTTTTCTTCAGCAGGGACAGGGAAGATGGTTAAAATTGATGGGAAGATGGATGGAGCCAAATACAGGACCATTCTGGAAGAAAACCTGATGGAGTCTGCAAAAGACCTGAGACTGGGACGGAGATTTGTCTTCCAACAAGACAATGATCCAAAACATAAAGCAAAATCTACAATGGAATGGTTCAAAAATAAACATATCCAGGTGTTAGAATGGCCAAGTCAAAGTCCAGACCTGAATCCAATCGAGAATCTGTGGAAAGAACTGAAAACTGCTGTTCACAAAATGCTCTCCATCCAACCTCACTGAGCTCGAGCTGTTTTGCAAGGAGGAATGGGAAAAAATGTCAGTCTCTCAATGTGCAAAACTGATAGAGACATACTCCAAGCGACTTACAGCTGTAATCGCAGCAAAAGGTGGCGCTACAAAGTATTAACTTAAGGGGGCTGAATAATTTTGCACGCCCAATTTTTCAGTTTTTGAAAAGGTCAGGTCGCAAAGTTCAAGGGGGGCCGAATACTTTCGCAAGGCAAATATATATATATATATATATACACCCATATTTACACCCATATATACACCCATATATACACCCATATATACACCCATATATACACCCATATATACAGTGCCGTGCGAAAGTATTATATATATATATATATATATATATATGGGTACATATATGTATATATGGGTATACGTCAGCATGCGTGTATGTAAATGGATATATATATAATTTACCCCCAAAATATATGGGGGATTGGAAATGATGCAGACAATTACATTGATGGAAGCAACAATCTATCCACAACATTAAGCTGTTCCACCCTACAAATCTGCAATTCTGAGGTACAATAGTACGTTTCAGCACCACCCTCCAACAACGACACCACCACCCTCCAACAACAACAACACCACCACCCTCCAACAACAACACCACCACCACCCTCCAACAACAACACCACCACCCTCCAACAACAACACCACCACCACCCTCCAACAACAACACCACCACCACCCTCCAACAACACCACCACCCTCCACCAACAACACCACCACCACCCTCCACCACCAACACCCTCCACCAACACCACCACCCCCCCAACAACACTACCACCCTCCTCCTCCACCACCACCACTCTCCACCAACAACACCACCCTCCTCCTCCACCACCACCACCACTCTCCACCAACAACACCACCACCACTCTCCACCAACAACACCACCCCCCAACAACACTACCACCCTCCACCAACCACCACCCTCCAACAACACCACCACCACCCTCCAACAACAACATCACCACCACCACCCTCCAACAACAACATCACCACCACCACCCTCCAACAACATCACCACCACCCTCCTCCAACCACCACCCAACAACACTACCACCCTCCACCACCACCACCACTCTCCACCAACAACACCACCACTCTCCACCAACAACACCACTCTCCACCAACAACACCACCACCAACAACACCACCACCACACCACCACCACCCTCCTCCTCCTCCTCCACCACTCTCCACCAACAACACCACCCCACCAACAACACCACCACCACCACCACCCTCCTCCTCCTCCTCCACCACTCTCCACCAACAACACCACCACCACCTCTCCACCAACAACATCACCACCACTCTCCACTCTCCACTAACAACACCACCACCACTCTCCACCAACAACACCACCCCCCCAACAACACTACCACCCTCCACCACCACCCTCCACCAACTCCACCACCACCCTCCACCAACAACAACAACAACACCACCACCTCCACCAACAACAACAACAACAACCACACCACCCTCCACCAACACAACAACACACCACCACCCTCCAACAACAACAACAACAACACCACCACCCTCCAACAACAACAACAACAAACAACAACACCACCAACAACAACAACAACACCACCACCAACAACACAAACAACAACACCACCCACCCTCCAACAACAACAACAACAACACCACCACCCTCCAACAACAACAACACCACCACCCTCCAACAACACCACCACCCTCCAAACACAACACACCACCACCCTCCAACAACACAACACCCACCACCCTCCAACAACAACAACACCACCACCTCCAACAACAACACCACCACCCTCCAACAACAACACCACCACCCTCCAACAACAACACCACCACCCTCCACAACAACACCACCACCCTCCAACAACAACACCACCACCCTCCAACAACAACACCACCACCCTCCAACAACAACACCACCACCTCCAACAACACACCACCACCCTCCAACACAACACCACCACCCTCCCCCCCCAACAACAACACACCACCCTCCAACAACAACACCACCACCCTCCAACCAACAAACACCACCCTCCTCCAACAACAACACCACCCTCCTCCAACAACAACACCACCCTCCTCCAACAACAACACCACCCTCCTCCGCACACCCACCACACTCCACCTCCACCAACAACACCCCCACCCTCCACCACAACAACACCCCCACCCTCCACCAACAACACCCCACCTCCCCCACCAACACCACCACCCTCCACCAATACCACCACCCTCCACCACCACCCTCCACCACCACCACCACCACTCTCCAAACAACACCACCACCCACTCTCCAACAACAACACCACCACCCTCCAACAACAACAACACCACCACCCTCCAACAACAACCCACCACCACTCCAACAACAACAACACCACCCTCCAACAA